>NC_089791.1:73812086-73844586 GCF_040412425.1 Macrobrachium rosenbergii | reverse complement strand
GTTATTCTTGTCCATATGATGGGCATTTTAGGGGCATTTTCACTCATCTGTCATCTCTCTGCTTACAGGAGTTGGATGACCTGTGTATTGCGATTATTGCAAGTTCCTGACTGATACAAATGCTGGGAATCAACACAGAAGTCCATTGTGTAACGTAATTAAGACATCTGGAGCTAAATTCCCAGTATTCAGCTTTCTATGTATCTGGGGCACTATTTCCCCACAGTGGAGTAATTCCTAAAAGCATTAATATTACTATTATTGATCGAGATGCCCTGTATGCTTTGCAGTCCAATTTAGTCTGTAAGTAACTTGTAAATGAAACCACATGTAATTAATCGAGGTATCTCTCTGGTGACCTTACATTCCCCGGTTTATTCTCTTTTAGTTTATAATATTGCAGCCCATTAGCAATTGCTAGAACAAGGCCAGAACCTCAGAATTCACACCCAGGAGTATTAAGTCAAATTTGAGTCAAACGCCTAACAAATTTATAACAAGCTGAAACTTTCAGGATATGTTCAGAAAAGCGTCAGGAATAACATACTAAAAGTCCTCAAGAATCCACCTTGGGGCTTTTGAGAAATTCAAGATGGTGTCGAAGATGGCCACTAGCTTGAGATTTTCTCATATTTCAGGCTGAAATCATCACAGAATTAAAAAAAAGAAAATGGGTCAGAACAAATTACTATGGCTATTTTTAAGATAATATCAACTTACTGCATACAGCTGACTTGCACAATACAATTTTTTTGCTTTTCAGAGCTGGAGATGGAGTCATGCATCAAGGATTTTGTTAAAGTTGGGCTCAAAGGAAGGACAACTCTAGTACCTGCAAACCTTGAGAGACAGGAAGGTCTTCATAAACTTCTACAGATACAAAACACTTCACATTACCTGTCGAAAAGCCTACACCTGGGAATCATCCATCAGATCTGAGAAGAGAAGGTCTGAGAAGTCAGCAGCAGTTGAGGAATTTGAACCACCCACCATGCGGTCCAGAACTCCATTGTTTGAGATCACTACACACTGCATTTTCTGCTCTGAAGTACTGATTACTAGCAGCAGACTTGAAACCAAACACAGAAAGTTAACAAGCAATGTAGAGACCATAGAGTTCAAGAACAAGTGTTGAAAAGGGAAACAGAGAGGGGTGATGAGTGGGAGAGACAGTTGCCAAAAGAATTGAGGCAAACGTTGATTTGGTTGCTGCAGAGGCGAAATACCATCATGCCTGTGCCCGGGGATTTTTTTTTTAACCCACAAAATCTGAAACTTGTTGGCAAACCAGTTGATGTTCAAAGGAATCCAGCTTTCAGTGAGCTATGTCCATATATAGACGACAACGACGAATGTCAATATGTAATTTCTGACCTCATGGAGCACATTGAAACATTCTTGAATGATGAGAAAGGCTATTCTCTCAAGTAATTCTAACAGAAACTGAAAGAGCAATGCAAAGATGGTATTATTATAACAAGCCTCTCTTTAAAATCCAGCATAGTCAGTTTATGTGAATCTGCTCACCAGATACTTTGTGAGAGGTTGGTGGCAGATCAGGCATCTGACAAAGCTTGTGAAAACAAAACAATAATTGAAATAGCAGCTTCAATTATCTGTGATGAGATTCATTTGTCAGTGTATGATCTCAGTGAATATCCAACCTTGGAAGAAACTGAAAATGTTCCTCTATGATTCTTGAGTCTCTGAAGCTCTTCTTGCATAAGTTGTTGGACCCAAAGGGTAAAAATGCTGCTGTAGTGAGTTGGCAAGGCACCACCATAGCTCATTCTGTCATTTCTGCTTGCAGACCAAGGTCTTTCATTTCACCAGTGCTGCTTGTCATAGCAGTGTACATACATGGTAAGTATGCCTCTTGTGAGCTCACAGACATCCTCCGTAGCATCAGTTTTGCAGATGACTACAAGGAGGCCCAGAGATTTGAAAACAGCCTCATATCTTCTGGTGAGCCCTCCTATGGCCTCAGTGGGTTCACGCAGTTTGTGTTTGATAATGCTGATTTCAATGTTGCTACACAAACTGGGCACAATACTTCCCATGCCATGGGTGTCACAGTTTGTGTGACACCACTTGGAACAGTAGAAAAGTCCCCTGTCAAGCACACGCACTGCAACCACCCCCAGCTGAAGCAGTTGGCCCTTTTGGGCAAATACCTATCAGGACATACAGCAAACCTGCAGTTCCTGCTTTGCAGTCAGTTACAGTAGAACCTCTGCAGATCTCTAACACTCAGAGACTGCAAGCATCAGCTCTTGATTCCATATTGATGTTTGGGTACATGTTGAACTTGACAATGTGTCCCCCTTGGAGTGGCTTCATGAAAACTGTTCTGAAAAGAGATGAGTTCCATACCTCCAAAATTGAGACTTCCATTCATCAATCTGGAACCAAGCAACCGCAGCACTATCTACACTGCACTGTGGTTTGCCCAGGCACAAAGTAACAAGCATAACCTCAAGATCTGCCCAGTAACATTTAATCAGCTGCTGTATCAAAAGGCTTCTGAAATTGTTGCTGCCTCCAGAGACTTGGACAAAGTGGTGGTGCGACTTGGTGGCTTCCACCTGCTGATGTCCTACCTAGCAAGCATTGGGCAGATCATGCCAGAGAGCAGGTTGGAAGACCTGTGGGAACAAGTGTATGCCAAAGGTTCATGCCTTCTCTTGTGCAGTGTGTGCCCACATTCTGACCTTGCTGGCCCTCATCTGTGTACTGCTCGACAAGTCAGACTGGGAGAGCAAGACTAACAAGGAACATCTGGTCAGTCTGTACCAGGACACAGTGGACCAAGATGAAGATGCTGCTGAGATAGATGACAATGAAAGCCTGCAAGAGTTTCAACATTTTCTCACTTACCATCTAAATCAAGCCGCCACACAGAGCAGAACGGGGTAGTTATGGGTGCAGTACATCCACCAGGTGTTGCTCATGCTCAACTTCGACAGGGCAAAGAGGACTGGCAACTGGAAGCTTCATCTTCACTGTGTCAAGATGATCCCACATTTCCGTGCAGCAGGTCATCTTCAGTATGCCAAGTCTGCCAAGACTGTACTTGCAGCAGATGAACTCCATTGCTAAAATTGTGCCACCTGAAGAGTACAAGTTGTTCTCTGCAAGGGGGTATTTCACCATTTGAGGAGCCAGTGACTTCTGGTCTGGCAACTTTTCTGACCAGACAATCAAGCAGTACTTGATGAGGTTCCCTAAAACCAGTGGAGGGATGACCCATAGTAGAGGGATAACAGACAGCATCCTAACCAAATGGGTGCATGCACTGTCTCACTGTGTTCCTTTGTGTGATGCTTTGGAGAAGTTCACTGGTGTGCACACTGCTTCCTCTGAGCAGCACAATAATCTCAGTTCATCCACTCAGGCTACAGACAAGAAAGACTACAATGTCCTCCTACAGTGGCCGTAGGCACATCCCACCATTTGCAGGTTACCTGCCTGATTGCTTATTGTCTATTTCCACTGGTGGTGTAGCTGACATGTCTGTTAACTGTGACAATGCCGTGCAGATTGGTCAGCTGCAGCATCTAAAATAACAGGGAAACATTTCACAGAGATCAACCCTGCATCACAGTGACAAAGTCAAGACTATGGGAGATAAGAACAGTATCAACATCAGGGGGTCAAACACAGGGGTGAATCCCACTCTCTTCTTCAACAGGATCAATTATGTCCTATAATTTCTGACATGGAGCACTCCGTGTCCTATGAGCTGGCTCCTCATATCATATGAGCTGGTTCCTCAACCTCCATCCCTGTTTCATGATGGTTCCATGTGGAAACCAACCAAGGGTGCCCTAAGAACTCTCCTCAAGACATTTGCCCCTGTACAACCCAATATTCCAAACAACTGTCAGTTTGTCATAGATGGAGGCCATCTGTTGCAGTCAGTAGTCTGGTCACAGCTGTCAACCTATGAAGGTGTATGACAGCTATACAGGGTAAAGAAGTCAACATCCAGTGGCTGACATCCTATTTGACCAGAACATGCAAACCACTACTACTCAGGCAGCATTCTGGCAAATAACCACAACAAGGAGCATCTCACAGAGATGCTCAGTGGCTTGCTGAATGAAGCAAGCATCCAGGTGAAGCAGGTGCCAGCTGATGCACATACCTTGATTGTGTCAACTGCTCTGTCTTTGACAGTGTCTGGCAAACCAGTGGTTGTTGTCGGAATTGACACTGACCTGCTGGTAATGCTGGTGACTCTAACAACCACAAACACTGACCTGTACACGCTATGCTTCAAGAACCCCACAACACTTTACAGTCCGTGACATTCAAGCAAGCATTGGTGACACAAGTAAATATCTGATGGTGTTGCATGCCATAACAGGATGCAACTCTGTGTCTGCTCTGTATCGATAAGAGAAGTGCAAGGCATTCAATCTGGTGCATAACAATAAGGAGCATGACCTACTCAACACATTCATCAGTGCAGACAGCACTCATCAGCAAGTACAAGAAGTAGGTGAAAGCTTCCCCCTGAAGCTCTATGGTGCATCCAGTTGTGCATCACTGGACGAGTTCCTCTACATTGCCTACAACAAGGCAATCAGCAGAACGTCACTTTCTTCAACCTTCCAGTTGGCAACTTGGCCTCCAACAAGTGCTGCAGCTAAGCAGCATTCCTACAGAACATATCACACTATTCAGGAATGGATGGGGAGGCTCTTGCAGCCAACAGCATGGGAATGGAAACTGGAGGACACCCTGACACCAGTTGACACTGATCATCCCATTGCTCCAGACACTCTGCTCAACATGATCTCTTGTGGCTGCAGAGAAGATGGCTATGGAGTGTCATGTGGCTGCTGGAAGATGGGGATGCACTATTCTGCCCTGTGTACAAAGTGCACTAGTCAAACCTGCAACAATGCAATACCAATGCCATCCTTGCTGGATGCTGAGGAAGAAACCAAAGAATCAACTCCTGTTTCTCCAGAAACTGATAATGAGGTTGATGACTGAGGGTGCCAGGTTGTAAATATGTAAAGACTGGGGATCGAGCGACATACTGGTTGGGTGTTAACTGGTTTATCGGTAGTTCCTTACTGAGATTAATGTACAGAATTTTCGAAGATGTTATTGACGCGTGCAAGTGGTAAGGTAGCGTCTACACACAGACAGGTAAAAACAGAGGTACAAACTCGGGCATCTGTGTTTGTCGGCAGACAAACAGATGGCAATATTGAGAGACATGATTAACATACAGTGATGGAACATATATCAATGGAAAGGTAGGAAATTCTACATATGGCCAATTGCATGAGATTCAAGACAGATTAATGAATACAATGCAGTAGCATAATATATGTGAAATGGCGAGACGTTTGGCGTCTTCACAAACAGAAACATACACACAGTTTGATACAGAAGATTCATTGGAACATTATGAGTACATGATTAGAATGCTTGCATGGCAATGCAAGTAGTGGTGATTGTACATACATCAAGACAACAATGGTTAGGGAGAAACAGACGGAAATATTGTATGGTTGAAATCGCATTCCTTTAGAGAATGAAAACGAGATGCTCTTGTTGTCTTGTCCACTCCGATGGATGACGAACACACGCACACACACGTGTTTGGAAGAGACGGCGTCAGGCTCTTACAAATACTCTCCCCCAAGACGTGGGTAACGTCTGATTAATTGGCCCGGCTGCGGAGACGACTGCTCAGGCAGAGGGTGCGGTGTGGTTGTGTTTGGAAGAGATGGAGTTGGGGCGACGGGCTCTTACAATACTCACCCCGCAAGCGAGGCATCGATGTGGAAAATGTCTTGGTGACAATTGTAGTTGGCTTGAAGGGCTTGGGCTAGGGGCAGGTAGGAGGCTGAAGGGTGGAGCTGGCCGGCAGGAGCTCAAGGAGGACGGGAGCAGGCTGAAGGGTGATGTTGGATCTCACCCCAAAGTGGATGATCCTTCGTTGGCTGGCGGCAGGAGCTCGAGGAGGAGGAGCAGGCTGAAGGATGACGTTGGATGATCCTTCGTTGGCTGGCCAGGATCGATCCTTGGGCCAGCTCAAGGCAGGCAGCAGGCTGAAGGATGACGTTGGCTGGTCCTTCGTTGGTCAGCTCGTCCAGTACGAGTGTGGGGTCGGCTTCAGGTTTCCTGGAGGAGGCATCCAGGGCTCTGGTGGTGGGGTGGGTCATCTCGGAGAGTCGGACTACTACTGAGAACTCAGGAACGACAGGAAGCAGCAAGGCGGCGAAGGGTCTGTCGGTGCGTGGGTCATCATCTTGGGTCGGCCGGGTCCTTCGGGTCACTCCGGGGTCACCAGTGTAAGGACTGGGGATTGAGTGACATACTGGCTGGGTGTTAACTGGTTTATTGGTAGTTCCTTACTGAGATTAATGTACAGAATCTTCGAAGATGTTATTGACGCGTGTGAGCAGTAAGGTAGCATCTACACACAGACGGGTAAAAACAGAGGTACAGACTCGGGCATCTGTGTTTGTTGGCAGACAAACAGATGGCGATATTGAGAGACATGATTAACATACAGTTATGAAACATATATCAATGGAAAGGCCAGGAAATTCTACATATGACCAATTGCATGAGATTCAAGACAGATTAATGAATACAATGCAGTAGCATAATATATGTGAAATGGCGAGACGTTTGGCGTCTTCACAAACAGAAACATACACACAGTTTGATACAGAAGATTCGTTGGAACATTTTGAGTACATGATTAGAATGCTTGCATGGCAATGCAAGTAGTGGTGATTGTACATACATCAAGACAACAATGGTTAGGGAGAAACAGACGGAAATATTGTATGGTTGAAATAGCATTCCTTTTGAGAAAGAAAACGAGATGCCCTTGTTGTCTTGTCCACTCCGATGGATAACGAACACACGCACGCACACGTGTTTGGAAGAGACGGCGTCAGGCTCTTACAAATACTCTCCCCCAAGACGTGGGTAACGTCTGATTAATTGACCCGGCTGCGAAGACGACTGCTCAGGCAGAGGGTGCGGTGCAGTTGTGTTTGGAAGAGATGGAGTTGGGGCGACGGGCTCTTACAATACTCACCCCGCAAGCGAGGCATCAAGTGGAAATTGTCTTGGTGACAATTGTAGTTGGCTTGAAGGGCTTGGGCTAGGGGCAGGTAGGGAGGCTGAAGGGGGAGCTGGCCGGCAGAGCTCGAGGAGGACGGGGAACAGGCTGAAGGGTGACGTTGGATGATCCTTCAGTGGCTGGCTCGAGAGCTGAAGGATGATGGCGGCTGATCCTTGGTAGCCAGCTCAAGGGGGGCGGCAGCAGGCTGAAGGATGACGTTGGCTGGTCCTTCGTTGGTCAGCTCGTCCAGTAAGAGTGTGGGGTCGGCTTCAGGTTTCCTGGAGGAGGCATCCAGGGCTCTGGTGGTGGGGTGGGTCATCTTGGAGAATCGGACTTCTACTGAGAACTCAGGAACAGCAGGAAGCAGTGAGGCGGCGAAGGGTCTCCCGGCGCGTGGGTCATCATCTTGGGTCGGCCGGGTCCTTCGGGTCACTCCCGGGGTCACCAGTGTAAGGACTGGGGATTGAGTGACATACTGGCTGGGTGTTAACTGGTTTATTGGTAGTTCCTTTACTGAGATTAATGTACAGAATCTTCGAAGATGTTATTGATGCGTGTGAGCAGTAAGGTAGCATCTACACACACACGGGTAAAAACAGAGGTACAGACTCGGGCATCTGTGTTTGTCGGCAGACAAACAGATGGCGATATTGAGAGACATGATTAACATACAGTTATGAAACATATATCAATGGAAAGGCCAGGAAATTCTACATATGGCCAATTGCATGAGATTCAAGACAGATTAATGAATACAATGCAGTAGCATAATATATGTGAAATGGTGAGACGTTTGGCGTCTTCACAAACAGAAACATACACACAGTTTGATACAGAAGATCGTTGGAACATTATGAGTAAAATGATTAGAATGCTTGCATGGCAATGCAAGTAGTGGTGATTGTACATACATCAAGACAACAATGGTTAGGAGAAACAGACGGAAATATTGTATGGTTGAAATTGGTGGCCTTTAGAAAGAAAAACGAGATGCTCTTGTTGTCTCGTCCACTCTGATGGGCTGACGAACACAACCTCACACACAGTGTTTGAAAGAGACGGCATCAGGCTCTTACAAATATGTTTCACAAAGTTTAACATTTGTATTTGTTTTGTTAATAATTGTTTTTTGTTAATGTATTTCATACAGTCCACAAATATTCTAATTTTACTCTTAAGGTTTCTATAGTATTATCACAAATATGGTGAAAATTGCTCATAGCTACGCACAACTGAATAAGGATTTCATTAAATCTTTAAGATATTACTGAAACTGAATTCGCTGCCCCAAAAACATATACTTTGACTCATTATTCACTTTTTATGATGTTTAAGGCTGAAATGTGAGAAAATCTCAAGCCAGCAGCCATTTTAGATGCCATCTTGAATTTCTCTGAAGCCCCAAGGTGGATTCTTGGGGACTTTTAGTATGCTTTTCCTGATAGTTTTCTGAACATTTCCTGAAAGTTTCAGCTTGTTATAAATTTCTTCTTCTTTTGACCTTATTAGTCCCATTGTGTAGCAGGGTCGGCCGCTCAAATCAATTTTTTCCATCTATTTCTATTCCTTTCATCTTCTTCCCCCAGTTCCATCTCACTCATATCCCTCCTTGCCACATCCATCCGTCTGATCTGCTGACACCCCACTCCTCCTCCCCATCACTGGCATATTCTTAGTTCTCTTGATTGGTTCCATCTCCTCTCTTCTTATTACATGGCCATAGTATCTCAATGAGCCTCACTAGCCTTCCCCTTTATATGACATATACCACACATTCTTCTTATATCTTGAGTCTCCCTCCTTTCCAGTAGTGATATTCCAGCAATCCATCTCACCATCCTCATCTCAGTTCTTTCCAACAGTCCCTCCTCCTTCCTCTTTAGTGCTCAAGTTTCTGCCCCATATATAATAGTACAGGCATGATAACTGTCTTATAAATCTTCATTTTGAGCCTTAATAGTATTTTCTTGTCTAAAACAACTCCACTGATTTCTTTCCATTTTAAAACTAATTGTTCTGTTTTAGCACTTTACCATCTTCCACTTGAATGTTTACTTCTTCACGTCCTTCTTTACTACTAATCATTAGTTCTGTCTTTCCAATGTTCACTTTCAATCCTTTCCTTTCTAGGGCTCCTTTCCATGCTAAAAGCCTTTCTTGCAGTTCTTCTTCTGTGTCTGCTATAATGACTAAATCATCAGCAAACATCAGTTCCCATAGTTCTTTGTTGTTCCTTAATTCTGATGTCAAAGCATATATAACGACGAGGAACAAGAATGGACTCAGAGCTGATCCTTGATGGAGGCCAACCTCCACAGGGAATGCCTCAGTCTCCACATATTTTGTCTGTACAGTAGTTCTTGTCCCCTCATACATCATCTTCACTAACCTCATCAACTTCTCTGGTATTCCTCTCTTTCTCAAACACCAATAAACTACTCTTCTTGGTACCCTGTCATATGCCTATTCAAGATCCACAAAACACCTGTAAACTTTCCTGTTTCCTCCTAAATACTTCTCTTGGACTTGTCTTATTATAAAAATCCACTGTCCTCTTTCCTTTCATTAACCCAAACTGCTGCTCATGTACATCTCTCAACCCTCCTGCTATTCTTTGGCTCTATTCCTTTGTAGTTCCCACAGTTTAACATGTCTCATTTTTGTTTGTACATTGCAATCATCCAACTATCAATCCAGTCCCTTGGCATTTCCTCTACATTCCAGATCTTTTCCAATAGTGTGTGCACCCAGTCTTTGTCTAGATTTCCAGTGCTTTAATCATTTCTATTGTTACCTCTGACTTTCCTGTCGCTTTATTTACTTTTCCTTTCTTTATAGCATTCTCGACTTCACTCTTTCTGATGTTTGCTATTGGTCCTTCTACTGGAGGAACATTTTCCAGTTCTTCACACTCATGCTCAGTGTTTAATAGCTGTGAAAAAATATTCTTTCCACCTTCTCTTGACCTCTTCTTCCTCAAGATATTTCCATTTTCATCTTTAATAATTCCTACCTCTCCTACATCCTGCCTGTCTTTTCTTCTTGCTTCTGCAATTCTGTATATCGTCTTTCCTCCCTCTAGTGTTCCCTTCATCTCATACCAATGTCTCTTGGCTTCTCCTTAACAATCACTACCATTCTCTTTGTTTCCTCTTGTCTGTCTATGCTCTCTCTGTTTGGTAGTTGTTATCTTCTTTCCCACCCTCTTCTGGCTACTCTTTTCCTTCACAGCTGTTTGAACCTCTTAATTCCACCACCATGTTTCCTTTCCCTGTTGCTGCTTGCCACTTATCCTCCCACACACCTCTGCTGCTGCTGGAACCACAATCTCTTTCACATCATCCAATATCTCTTCAGGTGATTCTGACATTCCATTTACATATCTCTCTTCTCTGGCTCTTTCCACTTTGCTTCCGAACTCTCTTCCCTTCTCTCCCTTCAGCTTCCAAGTTTTGATCCTCTTATTCCTGGCTTTCAACCTAAAATCTGCCACTACCAGTTTGTGTTGAGCCACACAGACTCATTTGGAATAGCCTTACCATCCATAATGATTTTCTTGTCTTCCTTCCTAACCAACTTAATCAATTTGTGTCTCATTGTGTCCACTTTTGTATGTTACCAGATGACTTCTTTTCTCAAACTGTTTATTCAAGACTACCAAATTCATAGCTTCTGCTAATTCCAGCAATCTATCTCATTCCTGGTTTCTTCTTCCAAACCTCTTTTTCCACGTATTCCTTCAAAGCCATCAGAACTCTCACCTACATGGGCATTCATGTCCCCAGATAACACTAATACCTCACTTCTTGGAACTCTTTTCTATATATTCTTCTAATTTCCCTCTGAATTCCTCCTTCTCCTCTTCACCACACCCTTGTTGAGGGGCATATGCTGAGATGATGTGCCATACACTCTTATCTTTCACAAACTTTAAGCCCATGAGCCTGTCACTGATACGTTGGACCTCCGTGACATTCTCTTGCAAATCTGGATGGAGAATAATTCCTACCCCATTTCTCCGTGTATCTTCCCCTGTGTAGTAAACTTTATATCCTTCTCCAAGCTTTTTGCACTTTTCCCCTTCCATTTAGTCTCTTGTATGCATAGAATCTGCGTGACATCAACCAACTCTCTTCCTTTCCTGTGAGGCTACCACCATTCCAATTTCCAACTCTCATCTTTCCTTTCTTTTTCTAATCCTTTCTCCTCACTAACTTCTTTAGCTGCAGTCATGACTTCTGCGGTACCCTTTGCATATTTCTCACTGCTGTCAGGGGATACCGCAGCATATCACTTACGAGGTACGCCCTAGCCCTATTGCACTCCATTATTGTCTTGAGATTCATTACTTAGTTTTTGCCACTGTTTTCATGCTTGGTTGGCTAGACCTGGCAACAACTCTCCCCATTTATCCGGGCTTGAGACTGGCAGCAAGTTGGACTAGCTTGTCCCCCCACTGGCTGGGTTAGCTTCTTATAAATTTGTTCTGGTTCTAAACCTATTACGCATGGATTACATTTATTGTTGATTTTAAGAGACAAACCTGAATATTCAATATTCCCATGGCAACTTGGATCAGGGAAGTGAACTAGTAGTGAAATTCATTTAGTTCGTAAAATAATGTATTTGCGCTCATAATCCTAGAACTAGAATTCGTAAATTCCACTAGGAATTAATTCCCGTTGCTAGTATTACCTAATACCCGGCAAGGCCAGGGTGAAGTTTTCATGCTTGCATATACTATGTTAGCTAGGCTGCATGTTAGTGATTTTCTAGACATTCAGGCTCCTTGCCTTGCATGTGGTAATATTTGCATGTTATTTAGACTTGCTAGGGAAAGGCTAGCCTAGCTATTATTTTGTGAAGCTTAGAGCACATTTTTATAGCTATAGGAAGTGTTAGAGTCGAAATGTGTTAGGAGTATGGCAATTTATCGTGTTGACAACTCCCCTAATGTAGACTCTCCAACCATCACCCATGTCTGTCGCTCTGCCCACGACACCTACCTAACTCACTCACTCCTATCACCAGAGAGAACTCTGCCATGTTCTTCTTTCACAGAGATAAAAGATCGTGTTTTCAAAAGCTCCTAGTCCCGTAGAGTTATTGCATGTGTTTTAAGAGTGTTATTAACTTCTAGATATGTTTGTACATCATTCACTCAGAAAAGATTCATGTATTACATTCTGTATTTCATAAACAGAGCAGAGAGAGAGAGAGAGAGAGAGAGAGAGAGAGAGAGAGAGAGAGAGAGAGAGAGAGTTGATATTTGATGTATGTTGTGAGTATCAGGCGCTGTTAGCCAGTCTTCCCCTTAGGTTGGCTGATCTCACTCACGTGACTTTGTTATTGTCGGAGTCGAGAGGTACTCAGTCCATCACCATGAGCTGTCAACTGTTAGCCATTTCATGAACTGTCAAACTTTGCACGGGACTTATAATTAGTTCAAATCAAGTGTTGCTTATTTTACTTGCATTTTAAAGTCTTTTAATCATTGTCACTGCAAAGGGAATCCTTTGTACCTTTCTTTAACTATGTATTCACTGTCAAGAGAAATCCAGCAACTTTATTAGCCTTTGGCTGTTATCTTTTACTTAGAATGTAGTGTTCCATCACTGATTCAATTAATAAGTCTTACTCAAGACCAATAAGAGTCTTTTGATTAATTCCAAGCTACGCTTTGCTATTTTTGTTTGAGAGAAAGCTTTTGTCTTTATATGACTTCCTGGGAAGCATATTTTATTAATTTGTTATATCCTTGCTCCATTGCAAGCCCACTTATACATCTATAATTACTGCTTAGTCCAAACAAGCCTATTTCAATTACTAGACTTCATATTCTGGGCATTTGACATCCTATTTATATAACACAATCGTGAAACTTACATACCCATTTTGTGTGATCTTACACAACGCTTGCGCCTACGTGTTAAAGCTGTAGTGTGCCATACTATTTGTACTTGTTTAACCTAAATGTTGCACAGTTGTGGTTCTTGCGTGTTATTAAACACTGCCTATCCTTGTACCATTTTGTTGCACTGCATATCCATTTAATTAATTGCTTTTAAGAAACCAGCCTATAAATGATTGGCTAGACTATTGATCACTTCATGTAAGCTTAACCTAATCATTCCTCATGAACCCATCCACACATTTTGTGCCTTGTAAACTCATTAATTATACTTAAGTACCTCAAATTACTCAGTTCTTCGGAACTCACCCACACATGCGGGTAAATCTCATAATGTGTCATATCTCCGTTCTTTGGAACCTATAACCTCTGCACTCTAACCAGTACTGTCCTTGTGCATGTTATCCACTGTTCTTTGAACAATCCATTAGTTCTTTGGAACCACGTTGCCCATCAGTGCCAAGTGCCATCCTTATCATAGGGGCATTTCCATTTCAGTGCCACCATTCCTAAGGGATATTTCTATTCCAGTGAAGCCTATCAAGGTACACCACCATTTAGAGTCACCTCAGAGGTGCTCTTCATTTTACAAGTGCAGCCTAGACTGGCCCACTTCCTTATTTTGCATACATTCTGACCAGTTCAGAGTGCCATTCTATTTTTTTCCACACAATTGCTTGTGTGGCCATCCTAAAATTTTTAATATTTCTGGGGAAGTCAGACCTGCTTCAAGCATCAGGAACATGTCTGCCGACGAGTACAAAACCTTTACAGAGGTAGGGAAAAGTATGGCATTAAAGGGAGAACAGCTGACCCAATGGGTCCAGGAGCAAGTAGCTGTCACTAAGAAAGCCAGAGAAGATAAACGAGAGTATGAATTGCAGCTGGAATGCCTGAGACAAGAAGAGAAGGCGAAGCAGGCATAAGAAGCAGCGACAGCATGAAGAAAAGGAGAAGGAAAAGCAGCGCCAGCATGAACTAGCCTTAATGTGAGAGAAGAAGGAGCATGAACTAGCCCTAAGGGAGAAAAAGATGGCCTTAAAGGAGAAGGAAGCCAAAATTGAACAAGCCAAGCAAGCCAATGCCTTGGCACTGGTCCAACACCAATCTGATCATCCAACCCCGGTCTCCGCTCCTTCCATTATCTCAAATATCAGCCACCTTTTGCCTCACTGGAACAATGCAGAGCCAGAGGCATGGCTGGACCATGTGGAAACTCTCTTCTCTCAGTACAATCCGACTGACACTGAGGCCATGATTCTCACAAAACACTTGGCTGAAAAGGGTCAGGCTGCCTTAAATTCCTTAGAAAATCACGACAAGGGAAACTTGAGGTGGTCAGGAAGGCCGTAGTAATGGCATATGAGATTAAACCTGAGTGTTGGAAAGCAAAAGCGGCAAAGTTTTCCCAAGATCGCCCAACCTGGTCCGACTGGCCCTATGAAAAGACTCATGCCTTGCAGCAGTGGATTGACGTTTTGGAGTGCAGGGAGCTGGAAGGACTTGCTGAAGGGACTTTAGCTTGAGGACTTCCTCCATTATGCACCTGGTCCCTTGGGCCTACACATTAGTGATAAGCAGCTTGGCCGATGCGTACAAGATGTGCCACCCATCCCCTAGCACCTCAAATAGGCACATAGTTCCCCTGACCCCGCTGTCTTATCAGTCTGTCCAAGAAACGGATCATCTTTATCCCCACCTGTGTGTGCTTATTGTAAGAAAGTAGGGCATTTAGAAGCCCAGTGTAAAGCTAAATGGGGAGCCGTGTTAAAGCCCCTCTAATCAGAACTCCCAGCCTACTTCTACTGTAACTGCTCCTTGTAGAGATTATAGCCAGATTTATTGCCACACATGTAAGAAGTATGGGCATCCCTTGAATTTCAGGGATTGCTCTGGAAAGAAAACTGCCACGATTGTTGCTCTGGTGGCCACTCATTCATCCTCTTTAGGAACCCAGCTACAGGCCCTGTTTATGTTGCACCTCCTCGAGGTCGTTATCGCGCTCAGCAGGTCTCTGCATTTGAAGACACTGGCACTTAAATCGCCTTTATAAGGCGAGACAAGGTACCCAATGGGGCCATCATTGAAGATAACAAGCCTATGACTATTGAAGGCATAAATAATTGGAGGCTGACGCTCCTGACAGTCCAACTGAGGGTCACCAACCCCATAAAAGTAGGATTTGTATGCTTGGAGTAGTCAATAAAATTCCTGGAAGCTATGACCTCATCCTAGGGCAGGACCTCTCATTCCATCCCCTTCCCGGCCTCTCCATGAGTCCTGCTCCTGCAAGTCTCCATCAGATGCTGATGTGCATTCCAGCCACAGCCAGTGCCTATTCCTGGCCAATGGAATGTTCCACCCAGTCAAGTTGTTGAGCCCACACCAGCCAGATTCTGGTTCTTTTTTTTTTTTTTTGCAAAATTGTACAAACTTGGACGTCTGGCACTCTTCACCCAGCTTACGTCTCCTCTTCAAATCCTGTGCCTGAGCCTGCCTTAGAGTCATTGCCAGAGCATGCTGTCGATCTCCCTTCAAGAGTTCCTAATTCAGGCGCCCCTCTCATCTCCCAGCTTGGCACCGCTACCAGTGTCCAGCTGAGAGCCAGCCCGAAGTTCAGAGGGTCTTTTCCGATTCCCCTGACCTAAGCTGAAGCTCGCTCCCTGGCGCAGCCTCACAACCCGTGCCTGAGTTGGTCCTTGTAACATGCAAACCTCTCACACCTACATCCACCTCTTCTACTTCATTGCAGTCCCCAGAAGACAAGACTCTGGTGGATGAACCTTTTCATCTAAGCTGGTCACCGATATGGAAGCCATGCCACAAAAGCTAACAGAACTAGTTGGCACCACCGCTGTACCAGTTGTTGCAGCAGCCAAGGCAGTAGCTGACTCAGTTGCCTGTTCCACCAGTGGAAGCAAAGCCCATATACCTGGCCCAAGGATCCTCTTGATCTAAAGTTCAGAAGGAACCAAAGAAGAAGAAGTTGAGAGCTTAGAAGGTCCAGGTAGTTAACAGAGCCACTGAGGTCTCGTGGCAGTCATGTCTCACATATATAAAAGTGCCTTCTCTTACTAGAGCAATCCTGGCACCTTACCCAGAGAAGGATACCTAGGTGGTCTCCTACCTTAGTATTTAGTATTTGTATTGTAAAAACTGAATAATAAAAATTTTGCATTTTTAGTTTACCATTATGTTAATATAGCATTGCCATTTGCTTTATTGTTATTGTTAATTTTGGGTGCAGCTCAACATTTCCCTTTACGTTTAACGTGAGTTAGAACCAAAATCCTTAGTTAGCATAGGGATGTATCATGTGTATGTGAGTTAATTATCATTTCAATGGTGCTGCATTAGCTAAGTTCTGTGTGGCATTCCTGTAGCTATTTCATGGACCCATTAGTTTAATCAATCCATAGACAGTACATTCTATAAATGAACATAAGCACCTTGCTCTTAGTCTTGCATAGGGCTGATTCTTAGCTAATCTTACCTCACTTTAAATTATCTTTAAAGTAAAAGTAAATATGCCAGGTTTGAGGAGGTTAGGTTCAGTTTCTTATCTGGCAGTGACCCTCTCATACAGACCTTCCCACCCATAAGGGCGTGGAAGGCCTGGTTAAAGGGGGAGCTGTAACAAATATTGGGCCTTCTGCCCACTAAGAAACCGAAGGATTCCCATTTTAAAGAAAAAAAAATAATTTTAAGCTGTAAAAGGGAAGTTTCAGGGTGCGAGGATCCATCCTATCTGTTCCCCTTTGTTTAATCTGTCTCAAGGAAGAACACCTGTTTCCTGCCTTTTCTTCTTTGTCTCTGTCGAGTAAATTCCCTTGTGTTTTCCAAACAATCCAAAAAGAGGCATAGCCCGAGGCATAATGTGACCCAAAAGAAGGGAGCATTTCCAGGGGATGATCCAAGTGGTGGCCCGCTCTCCATCGATGTCCTTGAAGTGAAGCAATCACCGATACCCCCTATCCACAGCCGATGTAGGAAGGATGATCCACTCATGTTGTTAAGCAATTTCCACATTGCAAAAGATATGTCTGGAGTGCAAGGAGTTCGCCCTTAACTTCATCCTTTTATTCAAACTTTTCATCTTATTATTCCCTTCCGTATTCCCTTCAAGTGCAGTGAAATTATATTACCCCTTATAGGACGGGCTAAATATATGTTAAGAACCCTAGACTGGGCTAAATTCGAGGTTGGCCAGTTTAAGAAAAAAACCATATCAATAGTAAGAAGAAGATATGCATATGCACACGGTATAAGAAAAAAAATTCTAAAAAATTTTTTGCACCTTCCACGGGAAGTTGAAAGCGAATATTTCCAACCCTGTGTGGGGCTTCTTTACTAAGACAGTCATAAAAAAATATGCTAATTTTACCAGGTTATAATGTTCTTTCTAACAATTTTTAAATTTTATTTTGTAAAATTATAATTACAGCTCTCACAGTATCATAACAGATAAGAACTAAAATCAATAACAGATTCTGAGTATATTTATTTTGTAAAATATTTGCAAGACGTCCTTGGCTGGGAATGATAGACAACATTCCACTAAGACATCTCAAGGCAAACTGATCTCTCTCTCTCTCTCTCTCTCTCTCTCTCTCTCTCTCTCTCTCTTGTCTCTCTCTTTCTTGTACTAACTATCTATTAGAGTTGATGTAAGAGTTGCCATGAGTCATTTATGGCCTATGGAAATGCTCTGAACAATTTTCCCACAAAATTTGTTCAAACTGTATGGTGCAAAATATTGATTGTCAGGGGAAGAAACCTGGTCATAACCCTAAAGCTATAAATAGTCATCAATTGATGACACCCGCTCATAAAGGGTGTCCCTTTAATCTCAGTGAATTAACTAGTAATTATTCCTGTGACAGTGATATATAAGTGAATTAATAACCTCCTCAAATTTTGCTCTTATTATTGTCCATATGATAAGCATTTTGAGGGCATTTTCACTCATTTGTTATCCTTCTGCTTACAGGAGTTGATGACCCGTGTATTGTGATTATTGAAAGTTTCTGACTGATACAAGTGCTGGGAATCAGCACAGAAGCCCATTGTGTAACGTAATTAAGACATCTGGAGCTAAATTCCCAGTATTCAGCTTTCTACATATCTGGGGCATGATTTCCCCACTGTAGAGTAATTCCTAAAAGCATTAATATTACTATTATTGATCGAGAGATGCCCTGTATGGTGTGATGTTCGATTTAGTCTGTAAATTGCCAATAAAACCGCATGTAATTAATCGAGGTATCTCTCTGGCAACCTTACATTCCCTGTTTATTCTCTTTTAGTTTATAATATTGCAGCCCATTAGCAATTGCTAGAACAAGGCCGAAACCTCTAAATCCCTGCTACAATACTTACAACAATATATATATATATATATATATATATATATATATATATATATATATATATATATATATATATATATATATATATATATATATATATATATATATATATATATATATATATATATATATATACTGTATATATATCCTAGCTGACTAACGCAGCGATGCCTGGGATAACACTGAATGATCTTCTATAAGTAGGGGAAGGAAGAGGGAAAGGGGGAGGAGAGGGAGGAAGAGGAAAGGGGAAGGAAGGGGAAGGGGAGGGGAGGGGAGGGAGGAGGAAGAGGTAAGGGGAAGGGAAGGGGGAAGGGAAGGGGAAGGGAAGGTGAAGGGGATGGGAGGGGGAATTGGAGGGGAGGGGAGGGAAAAGGTGAGAGGATGGGGAGGAGGGAGGGGATGGAAAAGAAGGGAAGGGAAGGGCAATTGGAAGGGGAGGTGGAGGGAAGGGTGAGGGAAAGATAGAGGGGGAGGGGAAGTTGCGTTCCTCTATTAGAAGAGAATAAAAAGCATCTCCACTGAACGAAGACGATAAATAAAAATATTGTATTTCTACGATCGTACTCAGTTGTGTCTGTGTGTGTGTTGGGGGCGGGGGCGGGGGGAGAAGGTCTATCTCCCTTGCAACAATAGACGGATCTTTTATCGATTGTGTGAAATGCACTGCACGGCAAAGTGGAGGAGAATCGTGCAAGGATCTATCTTCAGCATATTGCACGAATTCAAAGTGGCTTCAGTGTATGTGAACGTACTACTGACTCGCTATCATATGAAACTTCAGAAACTCAAAGAAGAAATGGAAGCGTGATCATTGGGCCTAGTCGCTGAAATCAAAATGGTGGACTTATTTTGATAATGTGTGGTCATCTAAATGTTTGTGTTTTTCTGTTTATGTTTTGTGTTGACGGTCCGACTGACAGTTCTACTGCTTTCATGTGGATGCTCATCCATCGATCAGTCATGGGTGAACTGACAAGTAAAACTTATGATGAATACCCGGCCTTTGGTATGTAGTGAAGTGTTATTGGCAAGTCGCAAGATAATTATTATAATTCCAAACTTCGTTTAAACTGACTATATAATGAAATACTCCATTGTGATATTACGAAGTAGTACCTATAACAAATTCTGAAGGTAAAAACGAAGAAGAAGCGACTGAATTAATGAGGATACTGTATTCGCATTTGAACGAATAAAAAAAAGGAAATACTGTCATCGTACAGCTTGCACGTTGGGTTGAGCATCCACTATACTTGCGAGAATGAGGAAGATGAATAACTTTCGATGGAAGCTTTTTCTCTCTTTCTAATATTATTCCAAACCTCATTTAACTGACTTTATAACGAAATACGTCATGACGTCACGAAGCAGTCGTTATAATGAATTCCAAAGGTAAAAACGAAGAGGAAATGAACTAATTACATTTGGACGAATAAAAAAAATGCTGTCATCGTACATCTTGCACGTCTGGTTGAGCCTGCAGCTACTTGAATGGCTTAATACATGGAAAAAAGAGACAGTAGCCTGGACAAATGGGACAAATGTCTGTTGTGTTTGTCTGTACACAGGTTTGAAACCTACCCTATTATCTAAGTTGGGTCAAATGATGGCCATGCACCAAATGTTGTCTAGATCGTCAAGCTGTTCAGATTTCTATAGTGCACAAACGTGTAACTATACAAACATTCACTTGTGTGTGTGTGTGTGTATATATATATATATATATATATATATATATATATATATATATATATATATATATATATATATATATATATATGTGTGTGTGTGTGTGTGTGTGTGTGTGTGTGTGTGTGTGTGTGTGTGTGTGTGTGTGTACTAGCTGACGTACCTGGCTTTGCACAGGAAAAACTCAAGGTGTAGAACACCCAGGCCGTAGAATGCATCCAAAAGCATAGAACACGCCCAAAATGTAGAGCACACCCAGACATTTACTTATCCCAACCTTCTATTAGACAGGAAAAGGAATCAAATCTGTCTATGGTGCAATAACAAGGAATTTTTGTATAGGTTTTTAAAAATATAAATACAGTATACAAATTATAAAGTAAAATCTTTCACAAATCCACTATAATATTACTTTAACCCAAAACTTGATTGTGAACAACAATTTTAGTTTCACCATCAGGAGCAAGAATAATTAAAGTCTTGGGTGAACCCACCCATGAGCAAACATGAAGATCTCAAATCCACCCCACAATATTTAATAGACTGTCCATGTGCCTTGTTTATCGTGATAGAGCAGTGGTTCCCAACCTTTTCTGGTTTCAGGCACCCTTGGCAAGCCTTCCAAAAGTTCCCGGCACCCTTATTAGGAAATATATATTTAAAACCTCCGTAGCTTTTTTTTATATTTTTTTTTCATTTCGACAGTTTGCATGCAACAACACCTTATACCTTGAATCCTAGATGATATGAAAATACTCTTTACAACTGATCCTGCTATAATAAAAAATAGTATGACGATACAAATATGTAATTGTAACAAGTTTTACAGCAGTTGTACAATGTATTCATGTAGTTACAGTGTTTATGATACAAGACAAACACACAAATAGACCACAGTAAACCATACATGTATATTCAGTGTGAAACTTGTGATTGATGCTTGGAACACAAACTCTTGATATCAGGTCTTATCGTTGATACTGCCACACGCAAATCGTCCTCAAGTGAAAGAAGCCTATTTCTTTGTTTCGATTTTATTGTAGCCATGGCAGAAAATGCCTGCTCTCACAGATACGATGTGGAGAAGGGCAAAAGCAGAGAAATAGCTTTCTTAGCCAAATTAGGATATTCCCCCAATGTTCCATGCCAAAAAGCTGCCAGTGTCACGTCACTCTTCTCAAATTTGACTTTCATTGTTGAATCAGCAGACATATCAAGAAATTCGTAACGTTCTATTGCCGTGAAGTCCAGCTCTTCAGCCATGTCAGCCAGTTTGAAGGGTGATACAATCCATTGAGTTTCTCTGTAGAAAGCGATGGAAAATACTTATCAACTGCTTCTCTCAGCTGTTCCAAGTGATTAAGAATCAGATTTTTTACAGTTCCAAGACTGTTATATCCTGGTTGTTGAAGAGAAGGGAAGTTTGACACATCATCTTTCTGAACAGCCGACTTCCATGATTTCAGCTTTCTCTGGAAACCTTTCATCTTGTTAACTGATGTTACATTTTCCCCAAGTCTCCCCTGCATTGAGAGATTTAGTTCATTCAGCTTCATGAAAATGTCTGCCAAATATGACAGCTTCAAACACCAAGTACGATTTTCAAGTAGCTTTATGAATATATCATGTCTCTCCTCTCAGAAAAAGGCTTTTAATTCTTCTTTGAGTTAAAAAACGCGGTTCAGTACATGACCTCTTGATAACCACCTTATGTCAGTATGTAAAATCAGTGAAACATGAGCCGCACCTATTTCTTGACACATCTTTTGAAAAAGTCTTTTTCCAGTGGCCTGAATTTGATTAAATTAACCATCTTGACAGCCTGGTTTAAAACCTCAGTCAACTCTTCTCCACACATCTTGGCTACTAACGCCTCT
Source organism: Macrobrachium rosenbergii (assembly GCF_040412425.1). NCBI lineage: Eukaryota > Metazoa > Arthropoda > Malacostraca > Decapoda > Palaemonidae > Macrobrachium > Macrobrachium rosenbergii. The sequence continues at coordinate 73,822,632 of NC_089791.1, read as the reverse complement.
CTGTGTAGGAAGCAGTGACGTTAGTGGAATTTTGCAATTTTTTCCCCGGAATTTTGGCGGCACCCTCAAAAGATTTCATGGCACCCCTTGGTGCCGCGGCACACCGGTTGGGAACCACTGTGATAGAGAATGCAAGTCTCACTGGAAATTGCAATCTCTTAAAGTTAAAAGGGAGCCATCGGAATGAGTGGTATCCGTGGGATAAAAACTGTTTCACCCTCTCCCTTTCCTGTAAGATAGTTCCTTACATTACAATGCCCAACATTTTTGACATTTTATATTTCACCCCTTCTCACCACCCCCTCTTCCTATCGGAGCTAAACTTAGACTTAAAGGGCATCAGGAGTGTCACTATTATATCTGTCATTTTTGGTTAGTTTTACATGTCACCTGCTTCCCTCTCCAACCCCCTTTTGGTGCCAGTGATTTACTACCCCACAGTATTCTTTTCCAGACAGTAAGTCATATGTATACCGAAATGAGGTATAATAAACCCGTAAAGTTTATTTAGTTACTGAGTCTACAGGCAGAACCAGCCCATTTCAGGGAAGCCCTTCCCACCCCAAGTTTGGGTGAAATTGCTCAATGCATTTCAGAGTTATGCTGGAATGTACATACACACACATACATACATACATCCATTTATATATATATTTTCATGATGTTGCCTTGTAATACGTATATCCTCCTATAATTTTGACATATTTACTTTTTTTCATGTGTTATGTTTAATGATAATGATTGTTGAAGTGTTATATTTAGTTTGGCATCAGATCTCAAAAGAACTAATGATTGAATAACTTAATAGCGTAGTTCAGAATTGGTAATATAATTTTAATAGTAATGTAGTTTAGAACGAATATCTTTCTTGATAAAAGCGTAGTATATGAACACGTGTGTGTGTCCACCAAGACTTGTTTCATTTCAATTGTCATCAGTTGAGATAAGAGAGAGCGCTTTGTTTTGGGTTAGTGATGACAGGGTTGGAAAACAAAAGCCGATTCGTCCCATACGAGCTCAAGACGAGTAATTTCATGTTGTTACATGCGTTGTTCGAGTCACGTATGCCACTTTGAGAGAAAGAATATGTGTCTTGATCAGTTACGTCATGTTTTGTAAGACTGCATTCAAAACGTTTTGCTGGGATGACGTCATTTTCCTTCTAGAAGCTTCTCCACTGTATCTCTGCACCCAAAATGCTTTAATGACGCCACTTCCCTGCTTCTAGAACTTTTGTATCTCGTACCCAAAATGCTTTAATGACATCATGTAATTGTTTTGTGTTACTGGAATTCTAAAATTTGTTTCATTCTGATTTTTGAGACCAGTTGATTTGGTTCTCTCTCTCTCTCTCTCGTTCTTAGAAAGAGATTACTTTTAACGTAGTGTTTTGTGGTCACGTATTAGCATTAACTTTGAGATCTGAATTTAGCAAAGTTATTTAGTTCATGTAACGGCGCCTGGTAAAAAGTGTGTTTTGTGGCAACGCAGCTGCAGCAAGTGATTTACAGAGGTTTTCACAATTTTGTGTAAGGTAACGTGAATTTTACTTATTAATGCCATGGTATGATAAGTTAGGAAATTTTGAACAAGTGACATCATTATTGATAAATCTTATGTGTATTTTTGTGTGTTTGTATTTACAATCTCTTTTATATTTTCACAGTTTTTACGTTTGTGATGTAACATTTATTTACGTAGCATTTTAAATATTTCTTGGTAATTTAACATTGCATATTTGATTTAATATTTCATTCTTTTAAGATTTTCTTTTAAATCCTGAGTAATTCTTGATAGTTTAAATTTTGCTTGATTAATTTAAATTCCTGATAAAGTTTTTGTGAATTAGTTTTGTTTCATAATTTAATTCAAGAATTAATTGAGTGTTGTGTTATTTTCAAGTAATAATAAATTTTTCAGATTGTGAATTCTAATTAATTGTGAATTTTAGTTATAAACTTTGAATTTGAAAATAAATATTTGTATTTAAAATTTTTAGAAAAACAGTGTTTCATTTATTGATCACCAGTGAATAGGATTGATTGTGTGTGCATAAGGCAAAGTGATAAACATGTTTTGTTCTTTTAGTTTTGCTAAAGTGAATTAAGACCAGGGAACCAGTTAGAGTTTTTGATGGAGTGATGCCCTTCTATTCTAGAACATTTCTAGTTTAAATTTTGATACCTCACACATATTCTGATAGATTTAGTTTGATTTTTCAAGTAATAAATAAGGTTTTTCTTAAGGGATCACTGTTACCTTTAGAGTGCTCAGTCGTAATAATTAATGTTATGAGAGTTCAGGTATCTGGCTGAAGTGAGGTATATTTTTGAATCTTGAGATTAGTTGTGTAATAACCAGGTACTTGATACACATCGTGACAATATATATATATATATATATATATATATATATATATATATATATATATATATATACATATACATACATACATATATATATATATATATATATATATATATATATATATATATATATATATATATATATATATATATATATATATATAATAATGTGTGTAATCTGTCATTTATCTGAATTAATATATCCACGACCCTGCTGGATATAATGAAAAATCTTTCTATGGGTGTAAAACCGAATAAACATAAACACTAAATATACTAATAAACAACAGTTTTAACTGAAAACTGGATGTTAAACTAAAATCAACTACCTTATTTTCCATTTCTCTAACAAGATATTCATACACTATATGGTTATAAACAATGCACAATAAAGTAGGCACTGTACTTATGGTACAGTACACTGCCATACTATAAATTATTGTTGCTAAACATGATTTGCGCTTTTCCCTATTTTGTCTCCTAAAAATACAATAACGTGCACACAAAATGGGAAAAAAGTAAAACTTTTTCTCTCTCTCTCTCTTACTCAACACAATATGGTAAGTATACTGTATGTACAGTGCACTTCTGTATAACACAGTTAACACTTTTTCCTATTTTGTCAACATATTAAAAAGTACACTTAAAAATAAAAAAGAAAACCTTTTCTCTCTTGCTTACTGAGCAAGGTGCCGGAACTGCCCCCTCCAACACCTCTGTATCATCAAGGTCCTGTACCTCCTTGAGGTCATGAAGTGGCGAAATTGTCAGAAGAGGCGTTGAGGTGCCTAGAGGCTTCTGGTCGTTGAGAGGCAAGAGATACATCTGAATCAAGGCTGAATGAATCTCACATGTGAACAAAGGGTACCGAAGCGTTTGTCTACGTTTCTGAGCTGAGCACCTGAATCACTGAAGAAATCCCATAGTGCAATGAACACCCTTGGCCTGGATTGAATTTCACTTTGTCCTCTACAATTTGAAAAAAATACCGAGACCAGAAGGAATGAGACTGAGTCTGAGTCACAAAGCTCCATGGTTAAGGCCAGGTAGACCCGCCTGGAGCCTGGTGTGTGTGTGTGTGTATGTATGTATGTATGTATGTATGTATGTATGTATGTATGTATGTATGTATGTATGTATGTATGTTTATCTGTGAGCATATAAGGAAGCAATAATATTGTAAGAATGTATATTACAAGATATGAACTGGAAAAAATGTTTTGCACACCTGTGAAGTGGTTGGTACATAAGTAGCCCTCAACAATAAGCGAGCTTGTTGCACACAGGTGTTAGTCACTGATGCAAGATTAAAACAATTGTCCTATGTACTATGTATGAATAGTCTAAAAAAATAAGACCTATGTTTCATTTGATGGTGAATGCATGCACCGTTGAAAGTTCAAATTGGTTACTATACGAAGCTGCCTTTAGTTTCAATTCTGACATGGAGCAGATTAGTGCTTCCTTGACTTGGGACCACCTTGACATGGTGAGGGGGCTCTTGAACCCCTGGAATTTGTTCCCGGTCTAGTCCAAGAGTCCTATAAATCGTTGCATATTAATTTTTGGTTAATTTTGTGGAATTTTCCACTTTTGTAAAATTTACTGGGCCTGATAAAAAGGAAAAGGTATCATAGCTAATTTAATAGTAGGAACTGTGGTCCATCAACTTCCGATAATGTTTGGACCTGAGAGATATCACATTGATAGCTCAAGGGCAGAACTATTCTGCAGAGCTGGGCCATGGATTCCAGGGGTGGTCTAGTTCTGGGGATAGAACTCTTGGCATTCTGTTTGGTCCGCCCATAATATGATTAAGGTGGGGATGATTGTATTATTGTACTCTCAGTTCCAACAAGTGTGTTTGACTTACACTTGGGCCACCCTAATTGTTTTGTGCCATCCCCTGTAGGTAGGGTAGTGGACGGACATTTGGGAGTCGGCTCTTATTGGTGTCATTGGTGGGAGCAAAAACTCCATGAAAGGCTGATGATATCTTTTTAAGATTTTCAGGTTTATTTATTATTTCTTATCACTAACTTTGATCTTTATGAATAGTAGCAATAAAGAATCGAGTGCCCCTGGACCCTTTGATGATATCCTTTTGTCACAGATGATGACCTCTGCACCCTCCTATAACAACCTGGAGCATGGAGCAAAGGGGAATTGACCAGAAATGTATGTGAAATAGGACCAGGAATATTAGGAACTTCTTCATATGATAAGTATTTGACCATTGACCTGGAAGATTCTAATTGAGACACTTTTAATGTGTACACATACATTGTAAAGTGTTGTGGCCAACAGACAAAATACCAGAAGGCCAAGGGAAACTAACAGCAGAATCGGCCTCAGCCAAAGAAAGTGAAAAATTGAAAGCATTATCGCATCTAGGAGGAATAAAAGTACACTGCTCAGTACATGCTTTTTAGAATTCACTCCAAGGGAATGATATTTGCACCCCAACTGATGACGTATTCAGAAGAGAAACTTGTAGAATAATTAAAAGGTTAAGGTGTGATTAGAATTGAAAGGATGAAGAAAAATTTAATTGTTACACTCAATTCGATCTGTTTACCTAATGTAATAATAGCAGCAAAGTTATATTTTAAGGTTAAGCAATATATAAAAAGAACGAGATGTTTTTGTTGCCAAGAATATGGTCACATGTTAGGGCCTTCAGAATATTGTAATGAGTACATCATGGAAAAGGAAATACAGACCTTAAAGGTAACTGAATGCATCACATTTACAGAGGCTAAACAGAAATGTTAAACCAATATGTTACACAAAAATATCCTTTTCAAGTATTGCTGCTAATGAAGAGGAAACGTAAATGCTACCAGAGGTGCTTTCTTTGGTAATACTAAGGGAAGATCAGAGGTGACATAGACTCCTGACTCTTTGGAGGCTACACCAGTAATTTCTGGCAGTCTGCCTCTTTGGAAGCTGCACCAATAATTTATGGCACTCCTGTCTCTTCGGAGGATACACTAGTGATTTCTAGCACTCCTGTTGCTTCGAAGGCTGCAGTGATGACTGACTTATTGATTTCAATTGGAGAGTGATAAATGGAAGATTTACCAGCAACCATTTTCCAATAGTAATGAATGTAACTTTAAATCTTCCATCTTCAAGGTTACCTAAATGAAACACTGGTAAAGTTGATTGGGCAACATTCCAGGAACACAGCTCAATAGTTGACTCAGCTGATGACTTTCCCTTCTGTGGATGATGCTCTTGATCTTTTTAATACAATTATATTTTGGGCTGGTCTTCAATCAATACTTAGAACTTTGGGCATATATATCCACTGACCTGTTCCTGGTGGACTCATAAATGTCAGAAAACTCATAGAACTATGAGGTCAGCTTTCACCAGATATTGCAGATGAAGATGTAAGTATTACTATGTTGAATTTCGAAAAGCAAGAGCTGAGTTCTGCATGGAAAAAAAAGGTACGAAATGAATCTTGAGCAATTTTCACATCTTCACTAAATTCAAAAACACCCCTGATTTTAATCTGGAAAACATTTATAAAAATAGCAGGCAAATTTACTCCCTGTCAACCTCCAGTTATCAAAATCAATGGTAGTGAAGTACCAGATCCCCAGTTGGTGGCAAATGAGTTTGCTAACAATTTTGCTAATGTTGCAAATAAAAATAATGACAGGTCCTATTCAGCTGAAAGAAGGCTAATGAAACAGGGAAGACCCTTTCAAGACAGAGAATTATCGTCCCACTGCACTGACATCATGCCTGTGTAATATCATGGACAAAATGGGTATACACGTTTGATGTGGTACTTGGGACATAGTAAATATTTGTCGCCTGCTCAGTGTGGTTTTCGAAGTACCTACTCCTCAGTTGACATGTATGTTCAAATAGAATTTTCAATATGTGAAGCTTTTTCTAACAACCAGCATCATGTCACTGTTTTCTTTGATCTTTAAAGGCTTATGATACAACGTGGAGATATGTCATTCGAGGGTTCCTCATGACTGTAACCTGAGAGATAATTTGCCTCTTTTTATCAAGGCTTTTTTTTTTTTTTACAAAATAGGTTATTTCAGGTTAAGGTAGGAGCAACAATGTCAGAAGTATTCAACCAAGAAGGAGTGCCACAAGGAAGTGTCTTAAGAGTAAACTTGTTCACCTTAACAATCAACAGGGTATCCAAAATAATTCCCCAGATGTTAAGTTAAGTATACCTTAGTTTTACCAGACCACTCAGCTCTCCTAGGGCTGGCCCGAAGGATTAGACTTATTTTACGTGGCTAAGAACCCATTGGTTACTTAGCAAAGGGACCTACAGCTTATTGTGGAATCCGAACCACATTATAGCGAGAAATGAATTTCTATCACCAGAAATAAATTCCTCTAACTCTTCATCAGCCGGCCGGGAATTGAACTCCGGCCCATCGAGTGACAGTCCGCAGCTCTACCGACTCACCCAACAAAGAGCTATTCCCCAGATGTAACTTACACTCTTTGTTGATGACCTTTCACTATCTTTTGCAACAACAAGGATGGCAGTGGCTGAACGCCGCCTTCAGCTCAGCACTGATAATATAGTAAAGTGGGCTGAGATGACTGGTTTTAGGTCTTCAGCTAGTAAAACAGTAACCATGCATTTTTGCTGTATAAGAGGATTCCATCCTGATCCAGATTTGTTCACACATGAACAGAGAATTTCATGTGTAGGTGATACAAAGGTTTTTAGGGTTGATTTTTGATAGCAAGTTAACTTGGATTCCACATCTGAAATATATAAAGAAAAAATGCTTGAAAGCAATGAATGTGCTGAAATTTCTGTCCCATACTTTGTTGAGACTATGCAAATTCTTAGTCTTTTCAAAATTAACTTATGGGTGTAAAATGTGAACCTCAGCAAAGCCCGAAAGCCTTAAAATGCTTGATTCAATTCATCATGCAGGAGTATGATGGCTACAGGAGCATTTAAATCATCTCCCACTGAGAGCATGCTTGTAGATGTTGGTGAGGTGTCTCTGGATCTACATTACCATTGTCTGCTGGTTTGGAGCTGGTGCAGATTTCAAAGGTTCCCAAGTCCTTTACCAATATTTGTAGCAGAATGAAAGACAATGGCATTTTTATGAATATCACCTCAAGCAACCCCAACCATTTACATTTAGAATAAAATGTATAACCAGGCAATTAAATATGCCAAGGACTGAGACTTTACCAGCTAGATATTCGGTTAGCCCCCTTGGAACCTTCCAGAGGTAAAATGTAGATATTTTAATTCAATGAAAGGTGAAAGGTCCAATAAAGCATTGAGATCAATAGTTTTAAAGCATTCCTCCAAATATGATAACTCTGTTGCAGTGTATACAGATGGTGCAAAGTCTGATGCTGGAGTGGTCTTTCCTGATGTAAAAAAGAAGCAGGAGATTATCATCTGTTGCATCTATTTTTTAAAGGCCTTAAAGAAATTTCTAACTCTGAATGGTGTAACGATTGGTCGTTATTTGGTTGAAGCAATTTTACAATTGTTTCGTTGTTTCTCCTACCCTCCAGTGTTTATCATCAAGGTGACAAGGTGATGTCTGTCATGGAGTGAGTGACAGCCGTAGTCAGGTTCTGGATGACGATCTGAGAGGTTCTGGGCAACTCTGAGTTACAAATGCAAAAGCAACATGGTTGGATGGCAGTAATGGAGCAGCTGGAAGTCATTTTGATGGACAGGTCTGTAGTACCTGTTTGACTTCGACGGGAGGATGAGAACCCCTCTGTCTCCCTATGTGTGTAATGGATTCTTCATTGGTAGTAGCAGGCGCGGTTCTGCGGTACTTGTTTGACCTCGACGGGAGGATGAGGACCTCTGTCTCTCTGTGTGTGTAATGGCTTCTTCATTGGTAGCAGCATGGACAGGTCTGTGATACCTGGTCACTTCGACAGGAGGATGAGGACCTCTGTCTCAGCTTGATTTGTCTGTGTTTATTTTGCATGCTACTTGGTGTTATGTATCTATTATTTATTTTACAGATCATAAGTTATCTTTATTATGCTGCCTATTTATGTGTCATTGTTATTGGTCATGCTGTCTGTATGATTACCTAATTTTGGTGTTAATTATGATTTTTCATTACACTTATAATTGTGGTGTCGAGCAGTGTATGGATCTGATAATATTGTGGTACGATTTCGTGTGATGGATTTGTCTATTGATTCCCTTACTGGTTTTAAATATCATTGTTAATTGATCATTTTGTGTTTTTGCTATCCGAAACCTAGTCTCACTTATAAGTAATGTAAATTAATTTGTATAATAAATTAGTATTAAGGTAATTTGATTGTTTTGTTCAGTCCTCCGCCTTCGTTAGTCTCACCTTCCGTCGGTCATTCCAGCCCAATTTCATGTTTTTATTTTGAACCTGCTGGTCGCTCATTGACGAGACCATTACAGTGGAAATAGTTTTACTATATATTGTGACTCAAGAAGTACTCTTCAGTCATTGGAATCTTTTAACCATTTATATCCACTGACTTTAGAGATTATGGAAGGGCTCTTGTTAGTGATGAGAAGAGGTAAGAAGTAAATTTTTACTGGGTGCCTTCCCCTGCTGGGGTTCTTGGGAATGAGCAAGCTGATTAACTTGCTGAGTCAGCAAACACCTCCCCAGAACCCAGGAGATGCCCAAAACTACTGAAACAAACCAAAGTATGCGCAATATTACATCAGTATCTCGTTGGTCATGTCCCTGTATGCTAAGGAGACTAGAAACGATGTGCAGGTAAAAGACTGGAGATACAAGGCTCGCTCATGGGTTCTTGATGTCAGATGAAACTCCATTCTGTGATGACTGTATTGTCTCCTTGTCTGTGAGACATTTGCTTGGGAATCTAAGACACAGATTCCCTTTATCCTTGCTACAGTTCTCGGGGAGGATTTGTAATATGCAGTATGCGTGTATGTATGTATAGTATAGTATGTATGAGACATATATGTTATAATATGTCTATATATATATATATATATATATATATATATATATATATATATATATATATATATATATATATATCTATATATCTATATATCTATATATCTATATATATGCATATATGTATATATATCTCTACATATATATATATATATATATATATATATATATATATATATATATATATATAGATATACATATATAGATATATAGAGATATATATATATATATATATATATATATATATATATATATAGATATATAGATATATATATATATATACATATATATATATATATATATATATATATATATATATATATATATATATATATTTATATATAGATATATAGATATATATATATATATATATATATATATATATATATATATATATATATATATATATATATATATATATATATATATAGATATATATAGATATATATATATATATATATATATATATATATATATATATATATATATATATATAAAAGATATATATATATATATATATATATATATATATATATATATATATAAATATATATATATATATAGAAATCATCAACACACAATCACGTGTGGAACAGAAATAAATTTCTGACTCACGTCGGGATCGAACCCAGGTCTCTCAGGTGGAAAGCAAGGGCGTTATCCACTGGGCCATACAAGTCTAAAGAAACCTGAGAGCAACTGCACCCAAGGACTGTTACCTGGGCAAGCTAACTGCTTGCATACCAGCGAAGTTTTCCCCAACTTCCCAGACTCAGCAATGACCCAATAGACAACATTTCATTCGAATTAGACTTGTATGGCCCAGTGGATAACGCCCTTTGCTTTCCTTTATCACTCAGAAGGGATAATTCGAATGAAATGTTGTCTATTGGGTCATTGCTGAGTCGGGAAGTTGGGGAAAACTCGCTGGTATGCAAGCAGTTAGCTTGCCCAGGTAATTCCTTGGGTGCAGTTGCTCTCAGGTTCCAACTTCTTTTAGACTTGTATGGCCCAGTGGATAACGCCCTTGCTTTCCACCTGAGAGACCTGGGTTCGATCCGACGTGAGTCAGAAATTTATATATATATATATATATATATATATATATATATATATATATATATATATATATATATATATATATATATATATATATATATAGACATATTATAACATATATGTCTCATACATACTATACTATACATACATACA